>NW_026944402.1:0-12306 GCF_033439725.1 Neurospora tetraspora
ATATGCTAAATTATTTAACAATATTTTTTAATAACATCGTCTTCCGGCGCGCCGGCAGAATTGGACTGAAGCGCAGCTGTTATATAGGTCTAGGGTAATATTTCAATTAAAAAAATGAAGATTTGGCGGTCTATTTTAAACGTTAAATTAAATTTTAATCTTTCTATAAAACTCTAAGTTGAATTTCAATTACTAATTCAAATTTTGGCGGTTTACTTTAAATGCTAAGTTATATCTCAATCTCATAAAAACGAAGACTTGGCAATCTACCTTAACGCTATATTGAATCTCAATTATAAAAACGAAGATTTGGCGGCCTACTTTAAATACTAAGTTATATTTTAATTTTATTATAAAACTCTCAAGTTCAAATTGAATAAAAAGTGAAATATGAATGAAAATTTACTAAAAAAGAATTTAGGACTTATAGCGCGGACTCTACTCTAAGTTTTTAGAGAACGAGTTTCTTAAGCCTACTCCGAAGGATAGCCCGAGATTAACTTATACCTTAATTTCTTTGCCTTATTGATATTATAGGACTTTTATACATAGATTCCCTAATTCGGTCTCCTTCAATTAGTTACCCCCGCAATTAATATATAGTAATTATAATTAGTATTTTACGGTCGCGTTTATAATTTATATTAAAATTAGTATATTTATTAAAAGGGTATTCGAATTAGTATAAGAGTTTTTTTATTTATTTATTTATTAAAATCTGGGTTTAAGGAATCGAAGTCAGTTAAAAAGTTAAGCGTCGGGTTAGTAGAATCGAAGTTTTCCGGGAATAAAAGCCGATCCGGACTAATCTTATAAGTAAGGGTATAATTTACCCCTATTTAAATTATAGAATTATTATAATTAGTCGTTACTTAGGATTAAGAATAAAATTTATAGGAAGTGAATTTATATAATAGAATTTAATATTAATATAGTAATATAGTAATAATAAAGGTAATAATGCTAAATATGATATTAAAAGTAATAAAATATAAAGTAATAAAATAGAAAGTAATAAAATAGAAAGTAATATTAAAATAGTAATATCGACAATAATATTGAGAATAATAATATTAAAAGTAATAATATTAAAAATAGTATTAAAGGTAGATAATAATATTAAAAGTAGTATTAAGTAATAATATTGAAAGTATTAGTATTAAAAGTAATAATTTAAAAGTAATATTAAAAATAGTAATTTAACCCTGGTTCCGGTGGAGTAATATCGCCGGTCGTCTTGGAGATCTATCGACGGTAATCTTCCGAATAATCCTATTAAAGGTGGCGCGTACCTTTGACCTCGTCTTGCGTGCTGCTCTTGCCGGTCTTACCTCTTCCCGTCATATTGCCGGTCCGCTCCTAAAGCTAATCATCTTCCCTCCTCCTCTCGCAAGCTGGGCTTAGTTCGGTCCCGTCTCTTCGTCCCGCCCGCTCTCTCTATGGTCGCGCTCGTCCATTCGTCTTGTCGCCCGCCGGTCCAGTCCGTCCAGCTGGGTATTCTTCTATCCTTCTTCTCCTTCTTCTTCTTCTTTTTTCGTTCTTTTTCTTCGTCCTTCTTATTCTATCTTCCTTCCTTATTCCGTCGAAGATAAAGGTATTAGGTCTAACGCTACCCCTCTTACCGAAGGTATATTTACCCTTATCGAAGGTACAATTAATAGCTTTTTTAAATTATTTTTCTTTTTCTCTTCCTTCTTCTTTTTATCCTTCTCCTTTTCCACTCTTTAATCCTCGCCTTTATTTTGAAAATAGTTATCGACGATATTGGGGTAACCGTTAAGGATAAAAATAGGGGTAGAGATAGGAAAGGCCGGAGGGACGGGGTAATTTATAAAGTAAGGGTAGGCGTAGGGGGGCCGGGGGACGGGATAATTAGAATAACCGGTAAAGGTTTAGAAAGGGTAGGCTAAAGTATAGTAATAGAATTATTAAAATTCGGAATAACGGGGCGGTTATAGACTAGGGAAGTAGGACGACGGGTAATATTATTACGGACCCGCGGGATTATAGGGGTTTCTTTACTAAATATATAATCGAGGGAACCTTCATAAAATAGGAACGTTAAATAATATTTATAATTAATATATAAATATAAAATAGATAAAATATTTATTTGGGGACAATTCTTTACTTCTCTATACGACTTATAAGGTAAATAGTATATATATATCGTTACATTATTTGCGAATACTATTATCAGCGGGGACCTCGCTATTAGAAATTTTTATTAAACCCTATAGAATAAAGTAGACGATATATATTTTAGTACAACCGGGGAAATAAGGGACTTTATCCTTAATATAAACGAAATACTTTTTACTTTTACCCTTGTTACTTTCAATATAATAATACTTATTTTTTATATAATAAAGTACAAGCTAATATACAATATACTATATAGTTTATTATTATTATTATTATTATTATTATTTTATTATTATATAGTATTATTATTATATTATTATTATTATTATTATTATTATTATTTTTATCCTCTTTATTATCTTCGTCGGGGGTATTATTAGGGAGGGCAATATCGCTAGCGTTATCCTTAGCGTCGTTAGTATTTTAAATATTATAATTAATATATTAAATTACATAATATATTATTAAATATTATATAAACGTATAATCTTCTTCTTCTTTACTAAAAGGGTAGTAATTTCGGCGCATTTCTTATTACGCGAAGGGAAATAAACGCCGGGCGGGGGGACGGGCAATTAAAATTCGCAATTAAAAATAACCGGAATAACCATAATAGCGGGCGTATTAAGGCGGCGGCGTTTAAAGGTAGCGGGGACGGGGGTAAGCAATTAACTAAAATTAGGGATAAAATTAATAAATAGAATGAAAGGTTTAAAAGATATTATATTTATATAACGATTATTAAATAAATAAATTAATTTAAGAAAGAAGGAAGAAGAAGGAAGGGAAGGGAGAAGGTTAGAATAATTTTAAATAATAAGTAAAATATATCGCTAACGAAGGTACGGGCACGGACTATAAAGTACGAAGGTAGGTAGTTATTAAAGTAAATAATTACCTAATCGGTATTTACCAAATAATTACAGTAATAAGGATTAAATAATAAATTTATAAACTACTTATTAAAATATATAGCCCGCCAAACAGACTATATACGGCCGAATCGTTTCTAAATAATTAAATAATTTAAATATCCTATTCTAAATCGAACCTTATATTTATACTAGTTAAAGCCTCCTCTCCTTCTTCTTCTTCCGTTCCATATTATCGGTCAACGTTCGGTTATGAGTAGTTTTAATACTATATTTTAATATATTACCCCCTTCGTAAGAAGGAAATTAATACGCTCTTTTTATTTATTAATCCCTTTTCCCGCCTTTAATACTTCTTCTAAAGAAGAAGTTAATACCATTCATTTATCCATTAAGGAGGTTTAGGAACATATAATTTATATCGTCGTCGTTGCTAATTAGAAGGGAAATTAAATATACGTTAAGAGAGATCTCCCTCCTTTTACGAAGAAGAAATTAATATACCCTTTTTATTCGTACATAATTTATATTATCGTTATTATTAATTAAAGGGGAGATTAGATATACGTTAGAAAGGAACTCCCTTACATACCCAATAGAATATATATTAGGATAATTTAAGGAAGTCTAATCGAAGCGAAAAATAGAGGCTATAAAATAATACCCTCTATAGTAAATAAATAATAAAAATAGTTAACGGTATTGAAATTATACCTATAGAGAAGATAAAATTTATTAATTATTATTATAAATAATTTTATGGACGACATATTTCTAATTATAAATAACGTCATAGTTTAATAATTAGTAAATATATATATTAATTGCCTTATTAGGCATAAAATACCCCGTAAGTAAAGCTTTATAGCATTATTATTTACGTTAATTTTATAATACACTTACATTTTTTATTTGAAGAAATATTTATTTATTCTAGGGAATATTCCTACAACTATATTTTAGCGATTATAGTCCGAATAGACCCAATGGATAGCGTATACCCCGACTAGAACATTAAGAAAATTTAAAATAATACCCTCTAATTCCTTTAATTTAAGGATTATTTCCAGCGTTTTAAAAGTATTAGGCTTTTTTAGGAGTTCGGTAGCCGCCTTTTCATAGAAATTATAATCCGAATTAACCCGGTAGATAAATTAACTATTAATTGGATTTGGAAATAAAGTATTTATAATTATTTTGCGGTTTAATAAATTAGGTAAATATTATACATATAGAAAAATAGTAAATATATTTAAGAATATTATTAAAGAAGGAGTAATAGAGAGCCTAAATAATGCTTTTTTCTATTATTAAAGGGGAAGGGGTATTAATAAATTAATATACGTAAATATTACGGTTAGCCTTTTCGTTAAACGAATTAAATAGTAAAAATTACAGTTAGTTTTTCTATTGAACGAACCGAATAATAAAGACTACTCGAAATTAATAGTCTTAATAATTAATTTTATACTATGGCGGTAATAGTCAATGAAATTATTATAAGTCGGTTAGCGTATTAAGATTTAGAACGTTTATTATAATATTTATTATAAAAAGAGATAGAAATAATAATAGATAGCCGAATTGGCGCTATTAATAATAGAATTAAACGAAGTAACGTTATTAATTGTAGATATTAAAGAATTAATATTATTAGTAACAAAGTTAAATAAATTAGTAATATATTTATTTATATTATTATTTAAATCTACGTCCTAGCGAATTATAATTTCGATTTTATTAATTTAGTTGGATTAAGTAAAATAGTACCGGAAAAGGTTATTCCGAAATTAATCCCAACGCGCTCTTTATAAAATAAATTATACTTAGGCCGTCCGTCGGTTACTTTACCGCAGTTAATATAATTAAATTAAGATTCATTAAAATTTAATTTCCATAGGTTAAAATTTATTAATTTAATTAAATTAGGTAAAAGTAATACTGGAAAAGGTTATTCCGAAATTAATCCCGAAGATGATAATTTTTTGAAAATTAGCCACTTTATTTGTGGCTTTTAATTTGGGCCTTTAATAATTAGAATAATTTTTTAACGTTTAGGGTTTGGGATTTTAAGCGGTATTAGTATACGCTTGGCTACTCTAATAGGTTAAATACGTATTAGTATTAGGAGCGTTTAAAATTTATCTAGGATTGGGGTTTAGTTTAAAAAGTAAAATATATAAATTAGCTAATATAAAAGAAAGAAAAGCCATTATTTATAACATATAAGTAAACAGGAAATAGAAATCGGCCGACGTTTATATAGGAACGGGTATTAACTATATACGAGCGAAGCCGGCTAAATAGAACCGAAGTGCTTAAAATTAATAGTAGAATTATATTTCCGTTATAAGAATAGGAGTAAGAGTAGGAGTAAGAATAGGAATAGGAATAGGAGGTAGTATCCGTTAGGGCTACCTTCGAACAATGTTAATATAGCGCTTAAGCTAGGCCTTATTACTTTTTATATATATAGTATTAATACTAAAAGGATAGTCGAATATAGTGCTTTATAACGTTTTTACCTTTAAAATAGCTATATATATTAAATTAGGTATAAAATCGTCCTTGGATATATCAAAAATAGCGATATTTATAGTTGTACCTAGCAACTTATATATTATAATAGTATAAGCGATAGTAATTAGGAATTACTTCTTAATATAGAAAGTAAATCCTTTTATATACTTTCGAATGAAACGGAATATAAGTACGATCTTAGTATTAAGGCCTTTATATTCAAAATAGGCCGGGCTATTATAAATAGGGAAATATATTAATAGTATATGAGGCGGGACTTTTCGAGGTTTAATACCTTAACGCTATATAATGTTGTAAATAGTGCTAATAGTACTATTAACTAAGCCTTTTTTAATTTATATATTTTCTATAAGTATGATTTTAATATTAATAATTAAGGGGAATTGTTTATAAAAATTGCTTACTTTATTAGATTTTACTCTATTAGTTTTATTATTAGTATAATTAACATATATTTATATATACGGTATCCCGAATCTTTCTAAATAATTAAGGTTGTATTCCTTAATTTTATCGTTAGTTAGGTATATACATAAGGCATTTTTAAAATAGTTGAGATTTTATTCTTTTTTAGTAGTTTTATCTTTACCTATGTAGATAGGAGATCCTAATATTCCCTTATTAGCCGAGTATATTATAGACCTTTAAGTACGTTTTTAAATATTATTTATTCGTTATTACTCTATTAAATAATTTATTATAGTTCGATAGTATAATTAAAAGACTGGTATATAAACCTTCTAAATATTTCTTCTAGGATAAAGTAGTCGTTGGGTTTTATATTAATTAAAGCCTTCTTTGTAATAGGAGGTAATTAATAGAAATCCCCGATTAAAAGAAAATTCCGGCCGCTAAAGAATTTATTATTATAGTCCGGAAAACTTTATTAGAGGCGTTGGTTTATATAATATATTATTTTAAGCCTAATTATAGACTTCGTATTGATAATAAAGTATTATAGATGACGAAATTATAATTATCAAGATGCGAGGTTATTAGGAGATAAATTTAGTAAGGTTATACTATTCTTAGTAATAGGAAGATGAAGAAGCGAGTATAGTATAGAGTTATTGATATTATTAGCCGTTATATTAGTAGGAGTAATATGTATAACGATAGAAGGTTTGTTGTGAGTAATAATTAATTCTTTAAGCTAGGTAGAAAGTAGGCGAATAATATGTGATTTGCTAGTGTTACTTTTATTATTAAATTATATTTTAAGAGGTTAGAGGTTATTATTATAAAGAACCGTTTAATAATAGTCCATAAATATATCGTAAACGAACTATTATTCGGGGTTAAGGTTATTTATAATACTATTCGTTATTTCTTTCGTTTCGAATATATTAGGATTATCGATCTTTATAAACTTCTAAAAGTCTTGGGCATTTGTTATAAAGCTGTTATATAATTAATAATAGGCTTTTTAATTGTATTCGAAATCAATAGGACGATGGCTAAATATATTAATATTTTCGTCCGCGCTTATAGGCCGACCCGGGGCTTCCTAAACTATACGTATTTAATTATTTTATTGTATATCTTCTTTTGGTAGAATAATTTCAATATCGTTTTCGGGTATTAGTTTAAGAGAAAGTCTTTTCGCACTGCCACGATTGTCTTCAGATACTGTTATCTAAAATTGAACCAAGTATAATTTAGCCAAACTTACGTCTACGAATACAATAGTAGGGTTAGCAAATTTGTTAATTTTAATTTCATATTACTAAGGCAACATCCCCCTCATAGCCCTTTATATCCCCACGGTATAAGCAAAAGTTTAATGTTAAAAGTTAATTAGGCTTATCTTTATTGTTCTTTACATTACCAAGGCTACAGAAGGTATATAATGACAATATGAGTAGCCTTTAGTAGAGGAAAAAAAGACGAAAATTCCAAGCCCCTTTATAAATTATAGGCCTTTAGTTTGGTAGAGTTACTTTGGAAAGCATTTTAGATAACAGTGTCTGAAGACAATCGTGGCAGTGCGAAAAGACTTTCTCTAGTTTAAAAGCTTTGTTATAGTAATCGTTATTATAGTTATATATTTTTCGATACTGGTTATATATTTTAAATTACGAAGTATATTCTACCTTATCGATTGATTTTAAATTACTGTTTATATTATAGGGATGATAGAGGGCTAATTTAATACGATAAAAATTTTAATAATTAATTATAGTTATATTCCTCTTATATTGTAGTATATATTTGAAAATCCACGGTTCTTTATAGAAATGCTATAGCCGAATAGATTAATGCGTATAAATATAGAATTAGAAATACGTTAATTCAGCGAATTAGGAATTACGTTATAGATATTTATTATATTAGGTAAAGTAATTGCAGACTTCGTTATCAATATTTATAGTAAAGTGGTTCTAATCTTCTTAGGGACGATAGTCTATTAATTATACTATACGTATACCTTCGTATAGAAGTAAACTAAGAAAATAATAATAAACTTCTTAGGTAGATTAATTCTATTTAGTAATTAGTTTATTTATTAGTTTAGTAGCGAAAAATATTAACGGTTTAGTATTAGAAATACGAGGAAGAATTTGAGCCGCCAATTATTAATAAGATAGCGATTTAATTTCGGCCTTAGAATAATATTTGACAATATAATAAAATACGGCTTAAATATTAGTACAAAGCGATACGTCGGTATTAGTTAATTAATTTAATAATATAGTAGGGTTCTAATTATTAATATTAATATTATTACGTATAATATTAAATATATTATAAAGGGGGTTGAATTTACGGGTAATATATAGACGGTCGTATATATTGTACGGAAAATTGAAGTAGTATATAAATTTTATAATTATTAAACCGTCTAAAAGTTTGCAGCGTTATAGATAATATATAGGATTATATTAATACTTCTATATATAATTAATTATACGAAATAGTATAGTAAAGGTAGGTTATTTATATTCGTTTATATGGATAGTAAATATATCGCCTTTAATTTGAATTATAGAGGCCGGTCTATAGGGCTCCGGATTTATAACTATAACGTAAATTCCTTAGAAAATAATAAAAGCGTCCTTACTTTCTAATATTTTTAAATTCTAATATAAGTACGCCTTTATATTAATATAGGCCATAAATATAGGGATTGCCGCGAGGTTACTATTTATACCGGTCCTAATAATTAATAATATAGAATTTTAGAATAAGAATTTTACTACGGAATATTTTATATTTTTTTAAAAAATACTATATACTAATTATTAGATTATTATAAAAATTTTCCTATATAGTCCTTTTACGTTCGCGTTCGCTACCGTTAAGCTACTTATTATACCGGGGTATAAATTTAATTAATAATTTTTAATATAAATGAGCCAGTATAAAAGTAAGAAAAAGAGATAATATACTGAATCTATAAATATATACTTTTAGAACTTATTTTTTAACTTCTTTGTAGGGCCGAATACTACGTAGAGAATTTATATACTTTATAATAAATTTTAAAATAAATTTAGCTAATTTATACAGCCCTTAAATACGGCCTTGAATTCTTTCAAGCGGATAGTACTTTGGCTTAAGTTATAATAAACGTAAAAAGAGTTTTTTTAATTAATTTAATTCCGTATTAGGGTATTAAAAGCAATAAAGCGAAACCGGGTATAGTAAATAAAGTGGTTATCCTTCTATTTTATAGTATATTCAATATATTCCGTATATAATATTTAATATAATCGTTGGGTTATAAAATCTATTTTCCCTTAGGGGTATAGGGTATGGAATACTTATAAGAATAATAATTATAATCAGTTAAATTCATTTAGGGGGGTAGGCTAGGCGAAGGGCAGTATTTCTATATAATTATAGACCTAGCCCTATTTATTATAGTCTAATTATATTAGTTCGGGTTTAAAAGTTACTAAGTTAAATAGGAAACCGAAATTGGAAGGTAGAAGATTTAGACTAGATATTGGGCCGGCGGGAATTAGAGGACCGGCCGGAATATTTAGAATAACGTTTAAAGCCGAGTTTAAACTATAAACGGGGCCGAAATTAATATAATAAAGAGGTGGTTATTTAAATCATTATACTTACTTCTAATTATTCAATGAGTCTATAAATTAGTTAAATTAGGCTCAGTTAATTTTAAAATTTGATATAGCGGTAATATTTTTATCTTGAATATTATTGATATTATCGTCCTCATTAATTTTAACACTTTTTTTTAACTTCTTAAATATTTAATCGATCGAAGATATTACTATTCTCCAGAAATTAGGAAAGGCGGATAGGGTTAACAACGCTATCCCGGTAGCTAGGATAATTCGTTTTTAAGTAATTTAATTAGATTTATATATTACGTCTATTAATAAAGTAATTTCGACAAAATTACCATTATATTTATTTTCAATCGCTTATATTCTAGGGGTAAAGTATAATAATATCTAGCTTTTTAAATAGAAGGGCTAGCCGATTATATATTATACTAATATTTCGAAGAAAGTTAATAATATAGTTACAGTAGCGATATTAAATTCCCCGAATTAGATAAATATTAATATAAATATAGACCCGGGTAATTAATTACTCCTGGATATATATAAATATTAATAAGCCGGGATTAATATTACTAAAATGTATAAGATTTTTAACAAAATAATAAAGGATATCCCCGGGTCTTCCCTTTTTATACTGATTAATATAATATTTATATATATTGTATATAACTTATAAATCTAATTATTGTTTTTTTTTTTTTAATATAGATTATATTCTTTATATTCAATAGTGAATATTATATTATTAAATTTATTTATATAGCCTTCGTTAGCCAGTTTAATTACTTTCTATTAGAGGTTAGGGTTATAATTAATTATAAAGGGGGAACGCTGTTCTTAAATTAGAAGGGGGGATTAAGAAGAAATATATACTTTCAATTAATAGAATCTTTTAATTAGGGTTAAAGAATAATAAACTCCGGTTAAGTTATATTAGGATTAGGTATAGCGGGCATTCTAAATATATTTAGAGAAGGACCTCGAAGACGTAACGGCGTTAATATTTAAAATGAAGTAAAGGGGAACGATAATAAAATATTTAATAATAATAAGAAATTATTATTAATATTAGCGAAATTAGTATTACTTCGATGGTTATTGTTTTTATTATTTTTATATTTATATTAATATTAATCATCCTAAAAGTATTTTAAATATTAAACTATTTTATTACTATAAGTATTTATAAATTCCTTACGTTATTATCTATTCATATAATATTGATAAAAGACCTGTTTTATAACAATTATTAATTTAGATATAAAATATTAGGGTAGTCGACTATATATAACCGAACCCGGGTTTAAAGAACCGTTAACGGGATTAATATACTAGATTCCTTATTTAATTCGAAGATTGTATTTACGTAGTAGATATAAAAGTTTATGAAGTCTAAATTTTAATATCGGACGTCCCTTAGACGGGTAATATTATAATTATAATAGTTAAAATAAATTGGACTTCCGTTATTATAATAACCGTCTTTAATAATTACTTTAAAATTAGCCGAGGTTAATACTAATATATTAGGGGACGATAATATAATAGCCGGTAAAATACGTAATATCCAAAGGGAGGGCGTAAAAGTAATAACCTTTTGATTATTAAAATAGCAACGGCGTTAATAATCCTTATAAATTCTTTTACGGGTTCGTTAGGCTTCTATAGTAGGGGGTAAATCCTATAAATTTATACCTCGCTATAGAAAGGAAGGAATTAACGTACGTAGACTTAGCGTATATAGTTAGCTATTAATAATAATATTCTATATTAATTATTAAAGTAAAATAATAACCGTAGGTGCTAGGGATTATAAACGGCGTATTATCAACGCTATAAGAATTTAAGCTTCCGGAATAAATATTAGTATAATAAATATATTAAGTACGGAACGGTTAAGTCCCAGTCTATTATAACCGAATCATTACGAATCAAATTTATAGCTCGGAGTAGATTTATTTTACGCTTTCCCTAAATATTATAATAATTAAAATATTATTAGACTAATTAATTTAAATTCTTTTTCTTAGTAAATTCGGGTAAAGGGAGGTCTTTTCTATAAATTCTATATTATTACAATTCCGGCTCTCTTCTTCATTATTTGAGGGCGTTACTTAAATAGCAGAAGAGGAGGAGACGAAGCTATATTAAAAATTACAATATATAAACGTTAAAATTAATTAATATTAGGGGATATTATACAGTTATATAAATATTATAAATAATTAAAATAAATTAGTTAAAAGTAAATTAATTAAAAAGTACTCATGGAAATTGGAGTATTAATAGAAATTAATTAAAAGTAGATAAATTACTAAAAGCGGTATCGTTTAAGATCATCGCTTATATATAAACGAAGTCGATTACGCGCGACCGATTATCGATTGTCGGGTATTTATTAATTAATTAATTTAAGAATGCGATAGATTAGGGATTATTTAAAGTTTGTAAACGGGGTTGTAAAAAAGGGATAGTTGATTAGGGAGAAATGATAACGTTTGTACGAAAGAGAAGCCGGGTTTGTAGATTTTAATAAATAACAGAGATTTTAGGAAAAGATTTGTAAATTAGATTTATTAGGGAGCTAGCCCCCCGGGACCCTCCGTACAAGGGTTAGAGTAATAATACTAAGAGGCTAGCCCTTTAAGACCCTCTATATAAAAGGGTTAGGGTAATAATACCCGGGGGCTAGCCCCCCGGGACCCCCCGTT
>NW_026944403.1:7500-10434 GCF_033439725.1 Neurospora tetraspora
TCTTCTTCCTAACCTTTTTCTACCTTCCTTTTCCTTCGCTTACGTTTTCCGGCTGGGTAAAAGAAGAAGCCCGGGGTAGGCGGCCAAAGGTAGGGCCGTTGAGGGGCGTACTAGAATATTTTATACGGTTGGTAAAACGGTTGGGGTAGTTTTGTGTGAGTTAGGTAGTTAGTTGGAAAAGGATTTGGATAACGGTTAGAATCGGGGTTGCTTCTATGTAGAGTAGTATAAGCGTGGCCGAATAGAGAACTTGATATATATTATAAGGTATGTATATAGTTAATTTAGGTTAGGGGTATATGAGGTTGATAATGTAAAGGTGTGGTTGTGAATACTAGGGTTGGTAAGTTAGGGTAAGCTAATAATTCGTTTTTTTATTAAACTTATTCTTGGGTATAGAGTAAGAATATAAAGTTTAAGGGGTATAGTAAGAAAGTAAGGCTTGTTTATAGTCGCAGTAGGTTGTGTATTGTGGGAAGGCCGAAGCTGGCTAGCTTACGCCCTATAGGTTCGTAGGTTGGGAGGTAAGTACAGGGTAGGTAAGAACGACCGGGTAGGAACGACCGACCCTCGAAAGGAAGGCGCGACCGAGGTTGAAAAAGGAAGGTACGGGTGGGTGGCGCCTGCCGAGTATAGGGTAGGCAAGAACGACCCGGGTAGGCAAGGAAGGCGCGACCGAGGGTCTTAAAAGAGGAAGGCACGGGTGGGTGGCGCCTGCCGAGTGCAGGGTAGGCAAGAACGACCCGGGTAGGCAAGGAATGCGCGACCGACCCTCAAGAGGAAGGCGCGGTCTTTGTGTTGAGCAAGATTCCTGGGAAGGTGCGACCCAGTTGGGTGGCTGGGTGGCCGTGAGTCGACTTTTAAAATTTCCCATACTGGGGAATTTCGCGGAAATTGGGAAGTCGCGACTCAGACCGTCCGGCCGCACCTTCCCCAGACTGGCGGTCGGAGGGTATACAAGAAGGAGCGATGGAGAGCAACGGGAAAGAGCGAGCAGTAAGACTGCTCGGTCGTTCCTGCCTCCTGCTCCCTCTTACAGGTATGGGCAAGGACGTACAGGGCCTGCCCGCCTGGAAGGCGCCCCTCAGTGGGGGTTCTTGCCTGAAAACCTTCTGCGGGAGGGCTGCTCTGGCCAGTGGCCTAGGCACCTTCCCGCGGTAACCTGCAAAGGAAACCAAGTTCCAGTTCATGGAGTGTTGTTATCGCGTGGCTCCCTACGGTCTGCCGGGGAGTCAACGTTAACAGCACGAGCCACCTCAGCACCGTTCCAGCAAAGGCCCTGCCTCTGCCGGGCGGCATCTGAGAAGATCCTGCAGGCGCTAGGGAGTACCCCATAAGCGCCGAGGGGTGGGCTCTGTGGATGACTGGCCGTTGGCCAAACTTATCTACAAGCCGCCGGGGGTACCGGCCAGCTGGGGAAGCCTTCGGGCAGAACCTTCTGTGCTGGGCCTCCTCTTGGGGCGCATAGGCGGTGTGCGAGAGACGTTCTGCGTTCTCCCGTCCTCCTGCCGACCGCGCTCTGGGGAATTCAGGAGGGGAAAGCAGATGCGTGTCTCGAGGCAAGTCCGGCCCTGCCAGACGAGCTTCGGACCGCCTACCTTCGTAACTTAGTGAACTCTTCCGCTCGCTTGCGAGCGGTTGGCCTTTCCAGGCGCACGATAGTTACCTGGTTGATTCTGCCAGTAGTCATATGCTTGTCTCAAAGATTAAGCCATGCATGTCTAAGTTTAAGCAATTAAACCGCGAAACTGCGAATGGCTCATTAAATCAGTTATAGTTTATTTGATAGTACCTTACTACATGGATAACCGTGGTAATTCTAGAGCTAATACATGCTAAAAACCCCGACTTCGGAAGGGGTGTATTTATTAGATTAAAAACCAATGCCCTTCGGGGCTAACTGGTGATTCATAATAACTTCTCGAATCGCATGGCCTTGCGCTGGCGATGGTTCATTCAAATTTCTGCCCTATCAACTTTCGACGGCTGGGTCTTGGCCAGCCATGGTGACAACGGGTAACGGAGGGTTAGGGCTCGACCCCGGAGAAGGAGCCTGAGAAACGGCTACTACATCCAAGGAAGGCAGCAGGCGCGCAAATTACCCAATCCCGACACGGGGAGGTAGTGACAATAAATACTGATACAGGGCTCTTTTGGGTCTTGTAATTGGAATGAGTACAATTTAAATCCCTTACGAGGAACAATTGGAGGGCAAGTCTGGTGCCAGCAGCCGCGGTAATTCCAGCTCCAATAGCGTATATTAAAGTTGTTGAGGTTAAAAAGCTCGTAGTTGAACCTTGGGCCCGGCCCGTCGGTCCGCCTCACCGCGTGCACTGACTGGGTCGGGCCTTTCTTTCTGGGAACCGCATGCCCTTCACTGGGTGTGTCGGGGAACCAGGAACTTTTACCGTGAACAAATCAGATCGCTTTAAAGAAGGCCTATGCTCGAATGTACTAGCATGGAATAATAGAATAGGACGTGTGGTTCTATTTTGTTTGGTTTCTAGGACCGCCGTAATGATTAATAGGGACAGTCGGGGCATCAGTATTCAATTGTCAGAGGTGAAATTCTTGGATTTATTGAAGACCTAACTACTGCGAAAGCATTTGCCAAGGATGTTTTTCATTAATCAGAACGAAAGTAGGGATCGAAGACGATCAGATAACCGTCGTAGTCTTAACCATAAACTATGCCGATTAGGGATCGGACGATGTTATTTTTTTTGACTCGTTCGGCACCTTACGATAAATCAAAATGTTTTGGGCTCCTGGGGGAGTTATGGTCGCAAGGCTGAAACTTAAAGAAATTGACGGAAGGGCACCACCAGGGGTGGAGCCGGCGGCTTAATTTTGAACTTAACAACACGGGGAAACTCACCACCACCAGGTCCAGACACGATGAGGATTGACAGATTGAGAGCTCTTTCTTGATTT
>NW_026944405.1:0-2677 GCF_033439725.1 Neurospora tetraspora
GGAAAGGAAGGGGAGGGAAGGAGGGGAGGGGGAGGGGGGAGGGGGGGGAGGAGGAGGAAGAAGAGGGGAAGAGGGAAAAAGGAAGGGGGGAGGGGGGAGGACTCCTTTTTCTTTTTTTTCTTCCCAACTTCTTAAGGAAAGAGGGAAGGGAGGGGGAAAAGGGGAAGGGGAGGAAAGAGGTAGGTGGTGGAGGAAAGCGGGTGGAAAGGATGGAGGAAGTGGAGGAGGGAATTGGAAGGAATGACCTTTTTCGCCGGGTTTTATTTTTTTTTTTTTTTTGCGTTTCTTTGACGTCTTCCTTCTTCGTTCCCCCTTTTTCTTCCTAACCTTTTTCTACCTTCCTTTTCCTTCGCTTACGTTTCCGGCTGGGTAAAAGAAGAAGCCCGGGTAGGCGGCCAAAGGTAGGGCCGTTGAGGGGGCCGGGCGTACTAGAATATTTATACGGTTGGTAAAACGGTTGGGGTAGTTTTGTGTGAGTTAGGTAGTTAGTTGGAAAGGATTTGGATAACGGTTAGAATCGGGGGTTGCTTCTATGTAGAGTAGTATAAGCGTGGCCCCGAATAGAGAACTTGATATATTATAAGGTATGTATATAGTTAATTTAGGTTAGGGGTATATGAGGTTGATAATGTAAAGGTGTGGTTGTGAATACTCGGGTTGGTACAGTTAGGGTTGGTAAGCTACTAATTCGTTTTTTTATTAAACTTATTCTTGGGTATAGAGTAAGAATATAAAGTTTAAGGGGTATAGTAAGAAAGTAATGCTTGTTTATAGTCGCAGTAGTTGTGTATTGTGGGAAGGCCGAAGCTGGCTAGCTTACGCCCTATAGGTTCGTAGGTTGGGATGGTAAGTACAGGGTAGGTAAGAAACGACCGGGTAGGAACGACCGACCCTCGAAAGGAAGGCGCGACCGAGGTTGAAAAAGGAAGGTACGGGTGGGGTGGCGCCTGCCGAGTATAGGGAGGCAAGAACGACCCGGGTAGGCAAGGAAGGCGCGACCGAGGGTCTTAAAAGAGGAAGGCACGGGTGGGTGGCGCCCTGCCGAGTGCAGGGTAGGCAAAGAACGACCCGGGTAGGCAAGGAATGCGCGACCGACCCTCAAGAGGAAGGCGCTGGTCTTGTGTTGAGCAAGATTCCTGGGAAGGTGCGACCCAGTTGGGTGGCTGGGTGGGCCGTTGAGTCGACTTTTAAAATTTCCCATACTGGGGAATTTCGCGGAAATTGGGAATCGTCGCGACTCAGACCGTCCGGCCGCACCTTCCCCCAGACTGGCGGTCGGAGGTGTATACAAGAAGGAGCGATGGAGAGCAACGGGAAAGAGCGAGCAGTAAGACTGCTCGGTCGTTCCTGCCTCCTGCTCCCTCTTACAGGTATGGAAGGACCGTACAGGGCCTGCCCGCCTGGAAGGCGCCCCTCAGTGGGGGGTTCTTGCCTGAAAACCTTCTGCGGGAGGGCTGCTCTGGCCAGTGGCCTAGGCACCTTCCCGCGGTAACCTGCAAAGGAAACCAAGTTCCAGTTCATGGAGTGTTGTTATCGCGTGGCTCCCTACGGTCTGCCGGGGAGTCAACGTTAACAGCCGAGCCACCTCAGCACCGTTCCAGCAAAGGCCCTGCCTCTGCCGGGCGGCATCTGAGAAAGATCCTGCAGGCGCTAGGGAGTAGTACCCCATAAGCGCCGAGGGGTGGGCTCTGGGATGACTGGCCGTTGGCCAAACTTATCTACAAGCCGCCGGGGGGGTACCGGCCAGCTGGGGAAGCCTTCGGGCAGAACCTTCTGTGCTGGGCCTCCTCTTGGGGCGCATAGGCGGTGTGCGAGAGACGTTCTGCGTTCTCCCGTCTCCTGCCGACCGCGCTCTGGGGAATTCAGGAGGGGAAGCAGATGCGTGTCTCGAGGCAAGTCCGGCCCTGCCAGACGAGCTTCGGACCGCCCTACCTTCGTAACTTAGTGAACTCTTCCGCTCGCTTGCGAGCGGTTGGCCTTTCCAGGCGCACGATAGTTACCTGGTTGATTCTGCCAGTAGTCATATGCTTGTCTCAAGATTAAGCCATGCATGTCTAAGTTTAAGCAATTAAACCGCGAAACTGCGAATGGCTCATTAAATCAGTTATAGTTTATTTGATAGTACCTTACTACATGGATAACCGGGTAATTCTAGAGCTATACATGCTAAAAAACCCCGACTTCGGAAGGGCTGTTGTATTTATTAGATTAAAACCAATGCCCTTCGGGGCTAACTGGTGATTTCATAATAACTTCTCGAATCGCATGGCCTTGCGCTGGCCGATGGTTCTTCAAATTTTGCCCTATCAACTTTCGACGGCTGGGTCTTGGCCAGCCATGGTGACAAACGGGTACGGGGTTAGGGCCTCGACCCCGGAGGAAGGAGCCTGAGAAACGGCTACTACATCCAAGGAAGGCAGCAGGCGCGCAAATTACCCAATCCCGACACGGGGAGGTAGTGACAATAAATACTGATACAGGGCTCTTTTGGTCTTGTAATTGGAATGAGTACAATTTAAATCCCTTAACGAGGAACAATTGGAGGGCAAGTCTGGTGCCAGCAGCCGCGTGGTAATTCCAGCTCCAATAGCGTATATTAAAGTTGTTGATGGTTAAAAAGCTCGTAGTTGAACCTGGGCCCGGCCCGTCGGTCCGCCTCACCGCGTGCACTGACTGG